>NC_135188.1:48730520-48738020 GCF_041146795.1 Maylandia zebra | reverse complement strand
TGCCTGTCAACTTTGGTGTTTCCTTCCCTCTGTCACCAAGTGCTGGCTGAGTGGGAGCCGTCTGATTGTTGGGGTTACTGTAGGGTGTTTACCTTACAACATAAAGCATGTTGAAGTAACTGTTGTGATTTGGTGCGATTGAGGTTTTGCACGTGATGTCATGCGCACATCTCTCAAGAGCTGTCCGCCATATTGGACATAATAATGGGTAACAATCACATCCAATAAATCATACGTCGTTAACACAGAAATTTCCATCGTAGCACCCAACAGTGGAGCAGAATATAGACATCGTGAGGGGAAGAAAGCAGTCATCAAGATAGAAAGAGAATCTTTCTTTTTATCACTGTCCCGCCGATTTGGATAGAGGAAGACGAAAACAAACGTTTACCTGATATAGTAGAATCACTTACCAGCTTTTGAATTTTAAAAATGAACAATATCTGTTTCAAATGCCGGCTAAACGACAACAAAGCATGATAAGCTACTGTCATGCCAGCTAACATTAGACTTAGCATCCTGAAACTCCTAATATGTTTTTCCTTCATAAAAACAGTTTAATTACACTCTCAGATCACATGAGAGTTTTCTTGCTGCGTGCTTGTCTGCCCACATTAGCTTCACCTCAAAAAGACTTTCAGTAACAGCAGTGAACCGGAGCTAACAGCATCTAACAGAGACAAAACCTACTGATGGGAAATTATCTTCATCAGCTCACCTCAGTATCAATGTCTACCTCAAATGAGATGCATTAACTTGTTGACAATGTCAGAGATAATAAGCAGAGACATGGAAATTTAAAAATGTAATAAAAATCAGGTAAATATGTGAGCAGTGACCAGCGACTCTGATTCCAGGCAAAATCAAGTGACTTTAGTTTGTGACCCCTCTCGACAGAAAATACTCATAACCATTCAAACTTTTGTAAGCTTCAGATCTCATCCAGTATCGTCTGAGGGGTCAATATAAATCATGTGAAGTCAGCGATAGTGACAGGATTTCACTTCACAACATCAGTAAGCTGAAACTTCCATCTTCATCCCCCCCTGCCTAAAATCTTTACATAAAGAGCAAAATGCTCACCATGAAAGTGCTGTACTTCCTCTGAGAGAGTATATACCAGGGGTGTCCAACTCCAGGCCTCAAGGGCCGGCGTCCTGCAGGTTTTAGATCTCACCCTGCTTCAAAACACCTGAATCAAAAGATTAGTTCATTACCAGGCCTCTGGAGAACTTCAGGACATATTGAGGAGGTCATTTAAATCAGCTGTGTTGGATCAAGGACACATGTAAAGCCTGCAGGACACCGGCCCTCGAGGCCTGGAGTTCTCCACCCCTGGTATATACTCTTGTTTGTTTACCCTTTAACTACCACACCAAGTAAAATGCAATGGAAAAAGCCTAATGTGCTCGACCATTTGGTTAAGCAGGTTCTTAAAGGGTTAACTCGTCTACTGAATGTTTAGGAGGTTTTTACTCACTTAACGTGCCAGGATTGTCCAACATGTGTTCTTATCTAAATCTGGGTAAGATGCTAAATAAGTGTTTGTCCCAACTGAAACTTTACAAGGAAAGAAAAAGCTGATTTTTCCCTGTACTGCAGCAGTATTTAAATATCAGCTTTAAATATATTTCAGCTCCATGAAGCACAGCAGTGATTCTTTTTGTTTTTAATGTGATTAAAATTCTAAGCACCCTGAGACGTGGTTTAATGGGATCGTAATGCATATTCAGGAACATGCACCATTTGGTGCATTTTTATGTGATTGCAATTTGAACACTAGGGACATTAGGTAAAATCCCTTTGAAGTGATATCTATGTCCAAGATTCTGTGACATTTGACTATCTTCAAAAGCTCGAAATGGGTTTGATTTAGGTAGACCAATGCAACACTCCAGAACAAAAACACTTGAACAGAATCAAACATTTAAACAGTCTGTCCTCTAAAAAAGATTTCAGCAAACTTTAGTGCAGAGAGGAACTCGTCGCCATTCAAGGAAAGAAAAAGGGAGTCTGTGTGTGAGAGAGACAGATATTCTGCTACAGCGAGCCCTTCTCAGCTGTGGAAAAGCGTGATTGGTTTCCATTCATCCAGGGTGCTACCCCAGTCATCCACTGGCGTATGTTCATTAAGTTCTGTAGAGCTAATTAGAATCTATTTGACATCCATGGGGAGACATCTGCACAGCTTGCAGACTGCACAAACATTTCACAGGCACAAGTAGTCGTGCGCACTGTAAGCATTTTACATGGGGGAAGATGCTATCATAGCATGCAAGGTATTATAAAGCACGTGAATAAACGTTTCATTAGCAGTGCGTATAATGAAACCAGTTTTGACTATTGTGCCTCCTTAAAAAATATAGGTGGGCCTGACAGCTGACGTCATTGTTCTTTTATATTATTGGCTCTTTGCTCTCTGAAACAGATCTCGTCCCACCCCTTATTTGAACAATAAAGCAGATTTAATTACATTCAGTTACTGGCTGTGCAAAAAAGGGAAAAAGTGTCCCTGTACCCCCATCAGAGTTCATGTTGACAATAAAAATCATTTGAGAAGTTAGAGTTGAAACAGAACAAAACTTGTAATATTGCAGAATGCACTGGAGGCACTTTGAGCACATTTAGCAAAATAAAGTTCTAATTAATCAAATTACTGCAAACCAACTGACAAGTGATGAATGTGGAACGCTCAGGGCTCCCGTGGGTTAGTGGCTTGAGGGCCAGCAGCCCATTGTACCTGGTTGCTGGTGAAGCACTAATAATAGAAACTCTCCCAAAGAATCCTTTTTTAAATTATTTATTTATTTCTTCAAATTGATTCAGATGTTTAACAACATCATCAGTGAGCAGGGAGAACATGTTTGACGAGTTCTGCTGCAGGAAAAAAGAAAAAAATGCAGATGTTCCCCTGATCAGGATCAATCCTGAGTATTATTTCTCATAACAGCAGAAACATATTTTTTAGGACTTCATTCACAATGAAAAGCTCAGAGGCCATATGTACAAACATTTATCCCAGTAAAAAACTAAGATGAGAAAATCAAAGCCAAAATTACCAGATCGCTAATCCACCATCATCTTGATTTTCTTCTTTGTGTTAGGTTGCTCCCTTCAGGTTGCCGCATTAGATCACCTGCCTTCGCTACCACCCTACACCTGGCTTTCACCCACCTGAGCCTGCTGTGCCTGAACACCTCCCTCTGCAACTGGATCCTGGACTTTCTGACGGAGAGAACTCAGACAGTCCGGATCGGCAACAGCATCTCCAACACCACCACACTGAGCACTGGAGCCCCTCAGGGCTGTGTGCTCAGCCCACTGCTGTTCACCACATCATCAAGTTCGCTGACGACACGACTGTGGTTTGTCTCATCAGCCCAAGTGATGAGTCAGCATACAAAAAGGAGGTGCCATTGGGCGGTTGCCCGGGGCAGCATCGTGGTGGGGGACGGCATCACGGGCATCAGCAAAAAAAAAAAAAAAAAAAAAAAATTGCTCGTACTCATGCTGCCCCGACATCAGCAGTGCAAGTAAACAAACAATAAATATAAGAAGAGTAAGAAAATAAATATACACTTTAGGACTCGGGGTAAAGGATCAATAACAATTTAAAATTTATAATTTACAGTTTGATGATTTAAAGTCTCACACAACCTGTCGAAAGGGGCGGGGCCGGCTGCTTCCAAATAGAGCACATTTCATTCATAATGTTGTAAATCCAAACCCATCATGTATTCATGATTTGAATCCTGGGTTGTGTGAAATCCCAGAAATAAACCTTAGACAAAGTGAATCTGTGAACTAAGGTGTAGGTGTGTTAGGTCATGTTGTGGTGATCCTCGGGTTGGGGGATTTGTGTTCATACTGGAGTGCAAAATTAAAACCAACAGAAGATGGACAAGAAAAGTTCAAAGCCATCAGGTGCTCAGTTTAGAAAAAATAGAAAAGAAGAGAAACGAGCAAAAGATGCAGGTAAGCAGATGTGTGATTGGATAATGGCAGGTCATCCTGAAACTATCAGTCAGAATACTTTATTAATCCCTAAGGAAATAATGTGGGTTACAGTTACTCCAAGAAGAAATGGATTGGATGCTGGCGTGACCACAGTGCTCACGTCTGCTGTTGCTCACAGTGGTCCAAGGGACGCTCAGGAAGTTTGTGTGTTCAGACACATGAAACATTAGAGGGAACATTGATTATAAGGCGCATTAAGTGAAACAAAACAGTCAGGTAAGTCAAACTTTACTCAACTCATTGTTCTTTCTTCCTCCACTTCCGTAGCTCTCGCAGCTGCTCTATTCCCATGCAGCAGTATATGAATGACTAACCTCGTATTGTGGATGGATTATCTCAGTTGTTCTCCTGGCTGAAGTTTGGTCCGTTTACAGAATCCTGCCATGCGATTGCATTTGTCCCTAACCATATACCAGCTAGCTAAACTTCAGTAAACCTACAAACGTGACTGCTGTTTAGTTTCCTGTCTTCATTTATGTTGGAAGTGACAGCAGAGCTGTACGTTTGAATTCTTTCAGAAATCTCTCAGTCAGAACATGCTATATCATGTTTATGTGGAAGCTAGCGAGCTAACTTCCTGTTAACTTCTAACTCTGTTAAATGTAATAAATTCTGTTTTCATGGATGTTAAACTCAATTATTACACCTAGTAGAGCAGAACGCTGATCATTTTATTGAAGATAAAAGAGTTTAGACAGTTTGTAACTCTCAGTGATGCTTCAGTGTTCGTTTGACTTTGGGACCTGAAGAGGACGGAGTTTAGGACACAGATCACTCCGCGAGGCTCTTGACTACGGCAGCCGTAATGCTCCGACAATCCATCAAGTGGTGCGGCTTCATAGCTTACCAAAGTCGTACTAAAACATTTTTGACAGATTTCTGAGTGCCGTGTAGCACAGCGGTCTCCAACCTTTTTTGCGCCACGGACCGGTTTATGCCCGACAATATTTTCATGGACCGGCCTTTAAGGCGTCGCGGATAAATACAACAAAATAAAAGTAGTACTGGTTCAGAAAAAAGAAGATTTATTTATAACCAGTGTTGGGTAAGTTACTTTAAAATAGTAACTTAGTTACATTACTAGTTACTTCTCTCAAAAGTAACTCAGTTACTTCAAGTTACTCGTTACTTTCAAAGTAACTAGTTACTAGGGAAAGTAACTTTGGTTTTACTCAGAATTCTCTTGTTAATGTGTTGCTCCCATAACTTTGCCAGTCTCCTAGCTTGCTTACTTGCCACAGTGCACTGTGCCACCTATCAATAGAAAGGAAAAGATAATGTGCATATTTCCACGAGAGAAATCCCACGCCTGGACCGTCATTGACTGCTGCCATGATTCTAGCCTACGTCACAGCGTCATGTGTGCTTTTTACATCCAACACAAAAACTGCAGTCGTGGTGCTTTGATTGTACTCAGAACTCGGAAATTCTGCCTTCTGAATAGGAAGATGTAGGTAACAGCAGACTGCAGATGAGCTGCATACAGGGCTGGACTGGGACAGAAAACTGGCCCGGACATTTTGACTAGAGACCGGCCCACCATTATAGGAAAAATCATAAAGCCTTTGAATGAAAATAAACACTGTTGTGACAGTGATGTTCACTGTTCTGATGGTATATATGCATCAATCTATCAATCGTTTGTTGTAAGATTCAGATAATTATTTATTAAAAGTGAGACATTTTAAATGAGAATAAGAAAGAAAAGTATTTCTCTGTGCCCCCCTCTCCCTGTTAATGCCCTACCTGGCCCCCTGGCAACACTTTGCTAGATCCGCCCCTGCACAGTTACCAGCTGTCAGCTGCTTAGAAAAGGATCCTGGTGTTATTAGTCTCTCAGAAACAGCTCATAACTTCAACTCATCCATGTCACCTAAAAGGTAAACCTGTTTCTCCATCACAGCTCTGATGATTCAGTAAGGACATCTCCTGGTTTCATCTTCATGTTTCCCTCTCACCACATATCCAAACCCACATCATGACCAGCAGCTTTGCAGCTGTGGCTCCAGCAAACATCAGCTGATACTAGAAATTAATATTAAATAAATTCTAACAACAGCTGATCAAGCTTAAACGTGCTGCTGTTGTTTAGCACGACATCCGCTGGTTTCCTCTTTCGGCGCAAAGTGAGCGATAAACAAACAAGAGAGACGATCAGCTGATCATTGATCAGTTTCATGACTGAAGTAGAAACGGGAGAGGGAGGGGGGAGGATGAGAGAAGAAGAGGCAGCTGTGCAGCGTAAACACAGAGTAACTCCAGCTTTGTGTCTTTTCCATTGCAGCTGAATTACGGGACAAACTGTTCCTTTTCACCTCAATAAGAAACGCGTAATATTTTCTCTGAATACCAGACGGGACGGTTGGCAACTCTAATAACTTATGAACAAAATAAAGTTCAACATCATTAACTTCATAGCACCACCCAGCTGTATAGAAACTCCGTCATGCTAGCTAGCACGCAGTACGGAAAAAGTCAGCATAACGAAAATAAACTCCACCTAAACTTGGTTCATATCTGACCCAGAGAGACTGCAGGTCATAGCTTCTTACCTGAAGTTCAGTTCACACTTGGACCGGCGGCCGCCTCGGGTCTCTTTTCCTTCTGTGTCCCTTTTCCTTCATCCACCTGCTGGCCTCCACCACTTGCTAATGTTACTGAATCTGTGGAAGCTCCACGATAGCCACCACAGGAAGTAACGAGTAACGAGCCTATCTAAATCCCAGTAACGAGTAACGCATTCCTGATTTTGGCATAATAACTAGTTACCGTGCTTGTTACCACAATAATAACGTAGTTACTATAACGCGTTACTTAATAATGCGTTAGTCCCAACACTGTTTATAACACACGTGAAAAGACCCAGGAAAACCGAGTTAACAATAAAAAACGATAACAAAATAACGCGGGAAACCGATAAAAACCCTGAAAACCAGACATTTCAGACCTGAGCCTCAACTCTCGTGGCCCGGTACCAAACGACTCACGGACCGGTACCGGTCCGAGGCCCGGGGATTGGGGACCGCTGGTGTAGCACATAAAATCGGTTTGAGGTCAGTAAGCACAACCAAAATTCATACATAAGGCGCACTGTCGATATTTGAGAAAATTAAAGGATTTTAAGTGCGCTTTATAGTGCAGAAAATACGTTATATGTATTGATAATTAATATGAATTACTGTCATATACTACTGGATACATGTGTCAGTTGTAATCTTTATATTTTTTAAAAATCAAACCAAGTCAGTTAACTCTTAACCAACCATAATAATACACTATATATTACCATATGTAACATGGGTATAACTAAAATTGACAGTTGAACTGACTGTCACACAGTGCACCTTAGTGGCCACTGTTCAAACCCTAGGAATGGTGTTCAGTTCAGTATCACTTTAAAAAAGCACATACTCGGCTGAATCACCTTGAAAAACTATAACGCAAACATGTTTTATCACATTAGAGCACAAAATGTGATGATGA